>NC_092027.1:23895758-23922495 GCF_042242105.1 Pempheris klunzingeri
TCCTGACCATTCCTGCCTGCACAACTGAGTTCATTGATTTTGTGTCTTCTCTCGTCCAGCAGCAAAAAAACATTATTTTACCATGTGATCCATAACATACGGTAACAACGTAGATCATTTGACTAAATGATTCTTCTATTTGGTCGTTATGAGCCTTTGTACCATGTATGTGTATCCATGGCAACAGCAGTGAGCTCGGGCTCAGTCTCGTTCACTGGAGAGACGGTTCACGTAAGAAGTACTTGCTTGATGTCCGATATGTTTGCGTGGTGTTTATCCTTAATAAACCGACAAGACAGCATTGATCATTGACTCACACATTAAGGAGCTAATTTCAAAATTTCTTACCCTGCGAAAATCCTACATTTTCATCTTTAAGCACCAGCTCCTACCCACAGCAAAGATCAAAACCAGGCCCACCAGATTTGCACTGGGTCCCATAGGACCTAATGGGTCCCACTCCCAGTGCAGTCCCCAACACAAGAGCAAGAGAAGACATTCTTTCCCTGAAAGTATGGGTAGAAGTGGTCAAATACTTCCAACTTCAAAATGACGTTAAACTGCTTAGATGGCCAGCATACGACCCCGATTTTACACCAGCACAGCAAGATCATAGATACAGACAATGGATCAATCTTGGTATCACCTCTATATGCACTATTGCTAAAAACTGGGAGCTTAATAGCTTTGAAAATCTGTCAGACATATGGGTTAGGTGGGAAAGATTTCTACAGGTATTTACAGCTTCGTGATTATTTCTGGAAAAAGGTGAAAGGCCCTAACCCAATAGATCCACCAATGGTTATTCAAATATTTATTAATGCATATAACTCAAAGTAATGAACATCTCATAAGCAAACTATACCTTGGTATAATATCACTGAAGAAGGATGGCACAGACTACATAAAACAGCGATGGGAAAAGGAACTGGACATTGAAATATCTGCAGACGTGGCTGAATGCCTGGAAAACAGTCTTCTACCACCAGTTCCCTGACTTGGAGAGACTTCTGTTGGAAGAACCTGATTCGATTTTTTATAACTCCCAAACAGAAGACTAAACAAACTGGTTCTCAGTCAACTTGCTGGAGGGAATGTGGAGAAATGATGGCGGATCATGCCCATGTTTTCTGGACCTGTCCCTCTATCCAGACCTTCTGGAAGGACGTAGGAACAATAACTTCAAATATACTGGGTTTTAGTTTCAGCTCAACCTTTACATTTCTTTACTTTGGTCATATTCCTGATGGACCGAGTAAAACTGACATTTACCTGTTAAAGATTTAACTTAACTGGCTACAAGTAAAAAGGCCATTATAAAATGGTCCTACAGTCCTACTGCTGGCCTTTTTGTTAATATTGTTAAACATCTACATCTCTTAGAACAGATGAGCCACTCTATACGACTCCAAAAAGAACTGGGAAAAAAACGGTGGGAAAAATGGTGTATTTCTTTAGCCAATGAGACGGATATTTAACTTTACTGTGTGTGACAGTACACACAAGATGCTAAACTTGCCTTGACTCACTTTCATCCCATGACCTCATATGTTCCTTCTGTATTGTGTTTGTTTACTCTTGCCAATGTAAAAATACTCATAAATAAAAAGTTTTTTTTTAAAAAAGAGAAGACATTCTGCAACTGTTTTTAGAGGATGAACTGTACTAACTATGACAACTAAACAAGTCCTCCAAATTAAATGAGAAAAAAACTGTGTTGCTTGTCCATGATTCCACTATCAGCAGGATGGCATCATTTCTCTGCTCCTCCTAAAACCATTACCATCACTATTGAAAGTTAAACCTGTTTATGATGTGATAATGCTGTGGTCTAGTTAGGTTTAGGCATAAAAACAACTTTTTGAGTTTAAGTAAGTGCTTCATTAAGGTCGGAGGATCTCCGGCACAATAAAAGACTCTGTTATGGTTAGGGAGCACTTGTGGTCGCACTTTAAAAAAAAAAGAAAAAGAACAGAGGTCTCCTGTGTACTATCAATGTAAAATCCACATCCTCAGTTCCAATATCATATTCTCAAGTGAACCTGAGTTATTATTTTGCTGGTGGGAATCTTTGCTTGTATGAATTTGTTCAAACTGGTTGGATCTGCTCAGCAGTCTGATTATGAAATGGCCATTTCTTCACCCTGTTCTCATGAAATGCTGTGATGAATGGATGTAAGATCACACAGTTGAAGTAAGAAAATCTCTCTCTCAAAATCTCTTAAGTGCAAATAATCACAATGCATGATAAACGGGTGTCGTATTTCAAACTTTTACATACTGAAACGTGTTGATCCACCAGAACACAACTGACCTTTTGGGGCTGAAAACAGTGCAAAGGACATTAATAAGCACTGGAACTTTTCCTCTGCTGCCTCTGCTCTGCTCTAGGCTATTAGGCTTCAGATACGATTTAATAGTCTATATAAGAATGTTTTGGGTCAAATGCTGGATGCTTTGTGCCCTTTGACCTGTTTTAGCAGAGTGTGTTAACATTCCTCTATACTGAGAAAAAGAGCACTCAGGGAAAAGTTTTTTGATTATTGATGATTTTCATAACTCAGTTGAGAGCAGATTGGAAGGAATCTGCCACGAGTGCTGCTTCACCAGGCTGGATTAATATTAAACAGGCACCAAAGCATGGAAAGTGCACACACTGTCATGATTTCAACACACGCCTGTGCCACTGCTCCCCATTTCCTCGCTTTCTGACATAACGTTTTTGGTGTGTTCGTGTCATTTCACTGCTGCTAATTAGATTACTGCACCTCTCTGTCTCTCTCTGCTGCTGCTGCTACTGCTATATCTCCCCGTTCCCCCCTTTTCCTCCCAGTATAATAGCTGGATAAGCCAGACTGGGCTAAAAAAGGACATAATTGTTCTGGATGACAATGCAGTATATTATGGCAGGCAGGCCCAGCTCCCTCCCTCTATGACATGTTGAGGGAAATGGCTTTAAATGTTTTCAAAAGGGTTTTAACAGGATTAGAAGGCCTACAATCAGAAATGTGCTAAGTGCAGATGCTTCTTTTTTTTCCTTAGCACTAATAAGTGAAGTCACTGAAGTGGTGAGAGAGCAGCCCCCTCCCTCCCTCATCGTTGTGTGCGTGGTTACATGCGAGCGTACAGTTTTGCACAAAATGTGTTTTGATGCCAAAGGAGGGGTCTTCGTCACTGATGTCCACTCAGGTGTCCCTCTGGTGTTTGCAGTCTCACTTGCATCCTCATTGGAATTCATTCTGCACTCCAGGCTGACTGTATAGCTGGCATGGCATCAGCAGCCACGTCCCATGGGATCCCTTGGCCAGACCCTGACTCATACTACCTCTGCTACATTGTGCTGTTACACTAATACACAGCAAAATGTTCCTCCGTGCATCTGCTCTGGCAAAGTAGCTCCCGCTATTCTCAACAAGCAGCTCCAGTAAATAAACTGTCAAATCAGCTACAAATTAAAGGTGAGACGGGGATGTCTTTCGGTTCAGTCACATAAAAGCAGCACCAGCGAATTGCATGTTAGGAGCATCAAACGGGTTTCTCTGCCCACACTGATGTTCATTTTACTGTAAAATCGGTGACATCTAATCACACAGTGGCGAGCTAATTTAACATTTATAGGTGCTGGACCTGCCAATGCAGTCATGACTTTGGAATAACTTACACGGGTTTACAGAGGTGTCGGTTAGGATCAAGTCTGTCAAAAGTGTGCTCAGTGTGTGGAAGCTCTCAGTCCTCTCCTTGAGCAAATGATGGTGATTTAGCTGCTTTTCCATAATTTACACAGCCTGAAGAGGGGAAAGGGATGGATAGAGTGCTTTATTCATACTCTGACCGCATTTGTGTGTGCATGTTTCTCTCTTCACCTCTTCTGTTTAATCTCTACATGCTCCCCCCTTATTGCCTGTCATAGTTATGCAGATGACATGCAAATATATATGACTATTTCACCTGATAATTTTGGCTCCATAGATTTGCTTTGTCAGTGCACTGAGCAAGTAAACAACTGGGTGTCACAGAGCTTCCTTCAGTTGAACAAAGATAAAACGAACGTCATTGTAGTTTGCAAAAACAGGACAGGCTAAAAGCTACAACTCACTCAAGAAGACTTAGAGCAAAGGATCAGGTTAAAATCATTGGTTTCATTGTGAACTCTGATCTTACTCCAGATGGCTATATGAGACCAGTATCAAGATCAGCTGTTTATACCCTCAAAAGTATAGCCAGACTAAAAACCTAAAGCCTGACTAGGAAAAAATTCATCCATGCTTTTATTTTCAGTGGGGTTGCAGCACTCAATGCAGCTGCCTGAGTTCTGACGTGACAAGTCAGACTGCATCGTGCCAATTCTAAAATCACTACACCTACCTCCTGTCACCCACAGAGTCGACCACAAGGCTCTGTTGCTTTCTTAAAAATCGATACACAAGTGTATTGTGGAACCAAAATATATGGCAGACATGTTAAAGAAATAAACTCCTGCCAGGCCTCTCAGGTCAAATGGGAGTGGGCTGCTGGTCACGTCCAAAACTGAACTTGGTGGAGCAGCTTTTAGCCACTTTGCTTCACAATCATAGACACTTTTTAAATCAGGACTCAAATCTACATTTTTCTTCAATTTGAGTTCCTATTGACATATTTTTCATTTTGTCTATTTTATCTAAGTGTTTTAGAATTTTGGAATTCCATGTATAAATAGTCTATTCTCTGTTTTTTGTCTCTGTAATTGCTTTTATGGAATATGCTACACAAACAAACTTGACTTAACCCGACTTGACATGTTTGTGGAACGTGTTTGTGTGTGATGAGATTTTTGCATAGTAAAGTCATTTTTGGTCAGAATCAGTGGAGGTATAAGACACACGCACGGAGAGGTTATGGACAGGTCAAAAGGCTGAAAGTGCTCAGGACTGAGGACATGAAGGAGAACTGAGTGCTGCCGTCTCCTCCTGTTAACACAAATAATTCATCACAAAGACACTGGTGAATCTAACTTACCTTAATCTTACCACATAACTTGGGTGGATCATTTCTCCGTACTGAGAACAGTTCATTGATCCATCCATCCCACCATTAAAGCTGTGGGAGATTATTGGGCGAATAATGGAAATTGTAATGTCTTTATGTCTCAAGGAGTCATTTTGTCTGATGTGAGGTCATTTTTTGTGAAAGAAATGGAAAATTCTAACAGCTATGTGAGAGCTTGAGCACTTGATTTTTGTAGTTTAAAGGAACAAGAATCAATATCTTCACAAGTCAGAGAACGGCAGATAATGGCACCAAGATATGAAAAAAATCCACGACAAAAGAGAGATTACAGCCAGGTTTTTTTTTTTTAACTCAAATGACTCGTCAGGATGGACACTTTCTGTTGTGTACATCCCCCTTAACTGTAAACATGACAAAGTGAGAGTGAGGAAGAGGCCGCAGAGGAGGAGGAGGTGGGTGAGGAAGGTCTGGTCAGGAAGGTCTGGTTGGAGTCAGGGAGAGACATATCGTGTGTGTGTGTGTGTGTGTGTGTGTGTGTGTGTGTGTGTGTGTGTGTGTGTGTGTGTGAGTGTTGACAGCTTCTAAATGCTGACTTTGACAGTGTGAACGCAGAAGTGATGCTGTAGCACATTCTCCGGGCTCAGACTGTCTGTCTGCCGATCTGTGTGCCGTCTGTTCATCTGTTTGTGTATCATGTTCCTGTACCTCTATCCTTATGAGGACCGAGTGTCCTCATTCGCACACAAAAAATGGGGAGAATTCTCCTAAAGGAAGCACTTTTCTGGTATTTTGACCTTGTTTGTTTGAGCTTAAGGTTAAAGTTTTGGGTTAAACTGATTCAGAACTGCGTGTCTATGCTCGATCTTTCTGTGGTCCTCCATGCTAACACATACCCTGTGCTGAGGTCTAGCATTAGTCAGAGTTCATGACTTTTTAGAGTTGGTAGACATTTCCCACAGTAAAGGTTCCAAATGTATTCAGTGGATGGCCCTCTCTAGGATATTAAAACAAACTGTATATGTGTGTGTCTGTGTGAGTCTCCTACTGTGAATCGGTGTGTTTGGGTTCAGCTCCATCAAACTCACCAGCCCTGAAACTGTAAAAACTATTAATTCTTTCTCTCTCACCAGAACACAGAAGCCCACTTGACGTTTTTGATCACGGTTCCCGCTGCTCTCTTCCTCTTCCTGTCCATCTTCATCCTTGTCTGCATTGAGTCTGTCTTCAAGCGGATGCTCCGCCTCTTCTCTCTCCTTATATGGGCCTGTCTGGTCACCATGGGTTACCTGTTCATGTTCTCAGGAGGGATACTCAGCCCCTGGGACCAGGTAGGTGAAGCTGTGTGTTTATTTTATGTGTCTGTGTGTGGATGCAGGTGTCTAATAGAATATAAATAAACACGCACACAAAACAGCATTTCTGGTTGGACGTGTGTGAGTGTGCAATCAGTTTGATTGTCTCCACCTCCCTGAGTAACTAATGCTGTGCCTGTCCAGCTGCCCATCTGTTATGCCGTTTACAATGATTACAGTGGCAGATTTACCATCGAAATTTGTGGTCATTTCTGAAACAACAGGTTTCGTACAGAAAAGGACAAAAGCAGAAAAGGACAAAAGCAGCCTCTCATCTCTAGCTTGTGACCGCCGACTGACATCACAACTGTTGCGTACCAATTTTATTAGCTGTTGCTACCAAGCGTAATTAAGCTAGCTTCATAGTTGGGTGAAAACACTGTTACTGATGGACTTTTTAAGTCCTCATCAGTTGATGCTCCATGTAGAAGACATGGAAGTAAAGAAACAGCTCAGTACATTGTGTGTAGCAGAGCTTGTTACACCCAGTGCTATGGGTATGGTGGTGGGAAATGGAAGATCAGACTGTTCAAACATGACCCTCTTTGGCTGCTGAGCTTACATACTTGGACAAACAAGACAGAGGGTACATTTCTGCATTATTGTTTGTATTTTCAAATAGTATCTTTGAGGTGAATTGAAGGCAGCACGGTGGTGTGGTGGTTTGCACTGTTGCCTCACAACAAGAAGGTTGCAGGCTTGAATCCGCTGGCCAGCAGGTTTAGGTTTGAACCCGGGGCCTTACTGTGTGGACCATGTTCTCCCCATACTTGCGTGGGGTCTCTGTAGGTTCTCCAGCTTCTTGGCGTGACTTGGTGACTCCAAATTCCCCGTAGGTGTGAGCGTGATTGAATGTCTGTCTCTATTTGTTGGCCTTGCGATTGACTGGCGACCAGTCCAGTGTGCACCCCGCCTCTCGCCCAATAACAGCTGGAATTGGCTCCAGCCCTCCCGCGACGCTTAAGGATAAGCAGTATAGACAATTGATGGATGGATGTTTGAAGTGTGTTTGACTTTGCTTGGAGTCTAAAGTTCCCTAAATCAGACAGTGTGTCAGAGCGGCTTGCATTTGTCTAACCTCTTGATATAGTAGCATTTAAGACTGGCTCCCACACAGTGTGGAAGCACTGCACAGTAACGTTTTTCCACATCGCCCGTAAAAACCCCAGAATAATGTAGTTTCACATACCCCTAGCCTTGGAGGCAACGCTGGATTACGTTGCTACTGTAGCAAGATGTTTAGCTGGTCATGCTAATGTTTGCAGCTGGCATTAGAACAGACAAACGCAATGTTAAATCTATGCCTTACATCATAGCTCTTGTATTTTTGGATTTGGAGACAAAACCAAACAAGTCACCATATAATCTCTCTAGTGTGGCTTTTACTATGGCTTCATAGGTTGTCAGCTGCCTTATATGTGCATGCATGATTGTTTGTGTGTGTGTGTGAGTGTGTGTGTGTGTGTGTGTGTGTGTGTGTGTGTGTGACTGTGACGCATGCAAGGTCAGAATTAATTCCACGTGTGACAGGTGTTAATGAGAGCTGGAGGTGAGCAGATCAGCAGACAGACACATTAGTTTTCAGTGCCAAACTCCTTCTCTCTGTCTCAGAAATCCTATTTTCTCATGCCCGCGCCCTGTCTCCCCTTATTCATCAAGTCCCATTTTTCTTTTCCCGGCTTCTCCACCTGCCCCCCCTCCTGCTAAGACCCCCCTCTGCCCACACCACCATGCCCAAATTTCTTCTCTCCACTCTTTCATCCCATTCAATCCTTCCCTCCCCTCCTCGGGGGTAGAGATATTTTTATCATCAGCCACCTGTGAGAGCATAATCATTCTGCATTATTAATCACTCTCTCTTCTGCCACCATGACACTCCCATCTATCTATCTATCTATCTATCCATCTATCTATCTGTCTATCTATCTATCTATCTATCTATCTATCTATCTATCTATCTATCTATCTATCTATCTATCTATCTATCTATCTATCTATCTATCTATCTATCTATCTATCTATCTATCCCATCCATCTATCTATCTATCTATCTATCTATCTATCTATCTATCTATCTATCTATCTATCCATCTATCTATCTATCTATCTATCCATCTATCTATCTATCTATGTATCTATCTATCTATCTATCCATCTATCTATCTATCTATCTATCTATCTATCTATCTATCTATCCCATCTATCTATCTATCTATCTGTCTATCTATCTATCTATCTATCTATCTATCTATCTATCTATCTATCTATCTATCTATCTATCCATACATACTGTTTCTCCATCCCTCTCCAAAGAAGTTGTTTGAGAAGAAAAGAAAGAAAGAGACAGAAAGGAGAGAAAGAAAGAAACTTGTAGGGGAGCAGAAATCCGTTGAAAAGAGAACAGCTGGAATTGCAGCCCGCTCTCAGTGGGTTGGATTGATTGTGATTACTGAGAGAACAGCATGTCTGACGGAGCACACAGAGCTAATAACAGCAAAGGCCTGAAAAAGAGAAAGAGAGAAGAGGGGGGCAGGGGAAAAAAGAGAGACGGAGAGAAACTGCTGCTCTGCTCGGTCATTCACTTTCCTCCGCCTCACCCCAAACATGCTCGCCTGCTCATCGTCTTTCTGTGTACACACAAGAAAACATGTCGTCCACATACAGTACGAGCCGTGTCTGCCACCACCTAGCTGCATTACCCTGTTAGTCTGGGCTTTATTCAGTTCCTCTGAAGGCCGCGACTCTTTCCAGAAGGCCGATTGAACAAGGCTGCCGCACCTGGTACCCCAGAATCAAGACGCAGCCACACTGACCTGTGTGAGCGTGTGCGTTTTATCACACACTCACAAAAGACTTGCATTCAAAAATGCTGCAGCGCTCCTCATAAATGTAATAGTCAGCAAGGAAGGAAGCATTTTTGATGTGGGTATTCAAGCATGCATATCTGTGCGTCTGTGTGTGCATGGGAGTGTGTGCTTCTGTCTGAAACGCAGCGGAGGGCTGTGTGCTCGGAAACGAGAGAGAGAAAAAAGTAATTGAAGAAGCCCAAAGTGAGATGACGGCTGCAGCCCCCATTTCGAGGTGTTTGAGGGTGTATTAGGATTCAGGCTGGAGTGCTGTGGAGATGGAGTGTGTCTGGCTGCCTACGTGGCAGACAGAAGCAGGTGACGCACCTGAAATTGGACTGCCATTCTCAATTCCCACAGCCATCCAAACAGACCGGGCGTCACACACTCCAACTGGCCTCGGTGCTCCGTTTGTGTTTTTCCATTGGTGGCAGTTCAAGGTAGGAATTGAGGGTTATGGCACAGCAGGATTAGGATTAGGTACAGGACCTTCAAAACACCACATCAGCTCAGACGTCAGCATCCTTCCTTAAGTTGGTTCCCCTGGCAACAGAAAGTCTGAGCCTCCACCAAACCTCTCTTGGTTCTCTTTTTTTTCAGGTCTTCTTTTAGAATCAACTCGGTCAACCAAGCAATCACTTATATGCAATGTTCTAGTCTTGTTTTTGCTTGATAAAACACAGGGGGCAGCATGCAAAGCTTCCCTAGCTGCCACTTGCTAAAAGGAAGTATGCAAAAAAAAAAATTAGTGTAAAATAGCAAAGCACATGGGGGTCCAGGTCTGAGAGACACAGGAAATAAACAGACAGACAGGAAGGCCAGAGTTCATCTGGCATCCCAGTTGAAACCGTGACCCGTTGGCGCTGGTCGCCCCCATAACAGGAAGGGGTGGACTGACAGCAGGGGAAGTGGACAGGGATGAAGCAGAAGGTTAAGATGCAAGGTATCAATTAACAACACAGTAGGAAACACACATTTAACACACACGCATGTCCAAAGTCAAAGCAGGTGGGAGGTCAGAGTGAGAGGCTTTGACAGACAGGACGGATCACAGTAAACAAGCAGGAGACTCCATCTAAATGTCCCACAGTAAAGCACTACGCTGTCTTATGCCCATATGTGAGGAAACATATGAGCAGTCATTGTATTACACTTCAACGTTTTTGTGATGCTCTGATGTGTGTCATAGGATTGTTTTTTGTAATGCTTAGCGAGCAGCCCACTCACCTCTAATAATTTATCATAGGATCAGCGGTGTATTGCTGGATCTCTTTGTGAAGATGAGTGGGCAGTCCACTTAACTCTTACAACTGTATTCTGTGTTTAGACACAAAGCAGACAAAGAGGGAAGTTACAGTACAAAAATCTCTGCTGGCGTTTTTGTGATCTAAATTTGGGCGCTGCTGTGGTAACTGTTTGGCCTTGCTGCAGTGCTTGTATGATAGAGGGCAATTGGTTGACCCATGATGCTAAATTAGGTAATGCCAGGGAATAAATTTACCATTTTACAGGATTAGGAAAAAGTTGACAGAATTTAGAAAGTTGGCAGAAAATATTTCTAAACATCAAGATGCTTTGAATAGATTTGATTTTAGACAAATTTTGCTTAGCAACATCCTCTTGTTTCCTGTTTCCAGGTGTCCTTCTTCCTGTTCATTGTGTTTGTTGTCTACACCATGCTGCCCTTCTCCATGAGAGGGGCCATTATCGCCAGTGCCATCACCTGCTTCTCGCACACCATCACCCTCAGCGTATGTCTGGCCTCCACTGTCACAGAACTGGAGCCCCTCGTCTGGCAGGTAAGGCAGATAATTGCTCGTGTTTAATCTCAAACGTTTGAGTTTACAGCTCAACCCCCTGCTGCTGTGAGCTTTGGGATTCTCTGAAGGCCTAAATTATAAGCTGGGTTTTTTATTGTTAAGGCTGTTCCGTGCACGATTAAAAATGACGAGGTACAACATTTTAATAAGGTCTGGATTGTAAAACAGTGACTCTGTCCTGTATCACTGTGACACAGCACATTCAGAAAAGCCCCCAGAGTCAAATGACCTGCCTTTTAATGTACTCAGGGAGCAGCTCTTAAAACGCTGGCTCTAAATGAACATGCTCTTGATGCATTTGCACAAAGACAGTCTCACCACAAAACAGAAACCACATAGTGCTTCCACTGATACACCAAACAGCAAACATCACAGACCAATAAGATAAGTGCCCATTTCAATAAAGACACAGAAACAGGCCAGATGATTGACTTTGCATCACACACAGGCTGACACAAACACACTGACTCTTTCTCATCAGCAAGCAAGCAAACACACAGATAATCTCCTCATTTTCTCTCTTTCTCTCCTTCACACACACACACACACACACACATACAGTACATACAAAGGGGAAAAGCACACTGCCAATAAATTGCGGCTGAAGACACTCATTGTCCTTGGATACAGCAACAAGGACAACCTATTGATATGCAAGGCCACATTTTAAAGAGCCTGAGGTTGACATAGGGGTGTAAAAACACAGTGGAAGTGTGTGCTCTGGCCTGCTTTCACAAGGGAATAATGTGGCCTTAAGTGGTAGGAGGAAGATAGTGGGAAAATTACACGCACAGGCATATCTGGAACATGCGTCACCTCCTGACATTATTTTAATGCCTTGCTCTTTGCGTGTGTATATGGTGTGTGTGTGTGTGTGGCAGATCTTGGCCAACGTGATCATCTTCACCTGTGGCAACCTGGCTGGGGCGTACCACAAACACCTGATGGACCTGGCTCTCAAACAGACCTACCAAGACACCTGCAACTGCATCAAGTCTCCCATTAAACTAGAGTTTGAGAAGCACCAACAGGTACACACACACACACACGTCGGACTGTTGAGAACTTAAATCTGGTGAAATTATTCAGTTCAAGACAAAGTTATACCAGTAACAATCTAATACCTTAGTTACAACTATGTAAGACACTAACTTTTTAATGCCACTGTATATTCAGCAAAACAACTCAGCTAATCAATTCAGCCCATCAGTTGGTAAGTCAGTCCATCAGACGGAAACATCTTAACAACCATTAGATTGCTGTGAAATTTTGTATAGACGTTCATGTTCAGCTCAGAAAGAATTGTGATCTGTGATCTGTTAAATTTATTTAATTTCCAACACGAACCTGCAAAAATAATAAGATTTCATTGTCCTCAGCTTTTTGTTTAGAGCTAATTAGTAAATGGTGGCATGCCAACATGCTAAAGTAAAATGGTGAACACTTTATTCCTACTAAACAACAGTGTTAGCATCATGTTTCTGCACGCTGACATGAGCAGTTAGCTCAAAGAGCAGTCGTACAGCCTCACAGAGCCGCTAACTTGGCTGTCGACTGTTCGCCTCTCTGTTAGAGCCACATATGCTGGATGAGAGCCCAAATGAATTCCAGACTTGTTCTATTTTATTGCCAAAATATTTCCCTTGTCAGTTTTGTCAGGGATGAGGGGTTGGTAAGTCGGTCATGTCTAAAGAGACATTATGCAGTGACATTTGCTTGACATTAGCGTCTCTGCCCTGACATTAGCCTGGCTCTCTGACCAGGGAAATGACACATAAAATTACACATTAATGATTGGCGGTCCACTCAGCAGAGGTTAGCTATGATTATTATTGTTTAAATGTAAAATTTGAAGTACTTCTTACTAATGGTGAAATACATCATTTATCATTAAAAGATCCTTTTTGAATGCATGTGTTTGTACATATTTACAATTTATTATCATTATTTATGTCATACAACGTACAATATGTCATTTTATCTAAACAATCTAAACTGAACAATCTCATATGTGAAGAATATATTTGCTTATCTAAGTATTCTTCTTTTTCAAGATTTATTACCACAAGTCATTCACGCTCTCAGAAAACAGAAAATGTTAAAAACCCTTAGCAACCATCTTCATGCTGCATGTGCTCACTGGCATATGCTTCTCTGTACTTGCACCAGTCTGTATGTGTGTATGTGTTTATGTGTGTATGTGTGTATGTGTGTGCGTGCGTGTGTGTGTTAGGATGCACAACTAAACACCGCCAATCTCATTCAATAGCTGGATACAGATTTTGTTCATTAATCAAACTCTTGATTGATAAAGCCACATCTCCTCTGGCCATTACGCCCAGTCTGCTCACAGTGTTCATACTGCTTCAGTGTTGAATAAGTACATAAGTGCGGGTGGTGTGGGTTTCTATTTTTAGGGTACCCCCCCTACCCCTCTCTCTACTTAATTTGCTGCTGTGTTTTAGGAAATGAGCCCGTGGTGTGTGAACAATGTAATGACCCTCTCTGCTGTGAGCCGCATTTATGAGTCACACCCCCTCAGGCAGCCATTCACTCTCTCTAATATGCACACACAGACCCACACACATGCCCAAACGCTCACGCACGCACACGCACACCAAACTCACCCTCAAACAAAGCTCCATTCGATGTGGATGGTGCTAAATTAAAGCAAAAACCCATAACTTTCATGGTTACACAACAGCTATGAGTGATGGATCTTGCATCTCTGGTTCTCCCCAGATTACTGACCATATTATACAATGACATTTCTTGTTTTAGTCAGCGCCAAGAGCCAACAGCTGCCTCTGTGCACAATTCACTTTTGTCTTAGTTCACAAGCTGGTTATCTTACCAGCTGGGTTAAAAGTCCATTTGCCACCTTTGAGTGAAAGAGACTAATTTGTACATCATCCCTGTTTGGGGTTAAAAGGCATTTTGGGAAAACTGCAGCAGAAACCAGTGATGCAGGTTGAGCACACAGACACACAACGCTACAAGGGGCTCAACATCAAATGAGATTATTTGTAAGTCTGTCTGAGGAGTGCGTTACCTTTTCACCTGGAGGATCGCAGGCACATCTACAATTGCACAGGACTTGCTCCATTGCTTTCCTCTGCCAAGCTGCACATTTGAACATGAAGAACATTTCTCTGCCTCAGTCGCTCTTCTGCACTTCCTGTGCTTGGTGCAAAAAAATTAGCCCCAATGAGCCATCACTAAAAATCTGTTCAGGAGGTTAAATGTTAGCTGTGGACCACAATGGCTATTTTTAAACACAGTATTAGAGAGTAGAAGAGAATAGAATAGAAAAGAACTGTTCTACTCTATTCAATTATGTTCTATTCTATTCTGTTGTGTTCTATTCGGTTCAGTTCTGTTCTATTCCACTCTATTCTGTTCCGTTCTAATCTATTATGTTCTATTTGGAGCAAGGGAGACTGTATTAACAAACTGATATTTGATGAGAAGGCGCAGGAGAGTCTTTTAGGTTGGAGGTGAGCAGAGGCCGGGGCATGAGCCCGGCAGGGCAGGCGAACTGTCCGATCGAGCTGATCCAAGGCTGTTTCCAGGCAGAGCCTGTGGGAGTGGGACGGAGGCAGGAGGAAGAGGGAGAGAAGGCCCAGCACAGGAGCAAATTAGAAAAGAGATTCATGAGCGCCGGAACGAGAACGAGACTAACTGTGCAGCAGAGCCTACGATCTGGCGGCATGGGGGAGTTGAAGCCCAGTGTTTGAAGCAGAGAAGATTGGAGATGATTAGCAGTGCGCCACCCATCACCTGCACACCTGATCCCACTTCTGTGATGAAAGCTATTACTGGGGGTGAAGGAGGGAGGATTCAGAGGCACAGGGTGTGACAATGCTGTTCTATTTTACTCTGCTCTATCCTGCTGTGTTCTACTATATTCTATCCTGTTAATAGAGCAGAAGTGAACAGAGCAAACTAGAAGTGAACAGAAAAACAAACCTGATTATATATCACTCATTGTCCATCTTAAATATGAACCTCTGGGTCTTACCGTGGCCAAATCTGTACTCTGTACAAATCCTGCTTATCGTCCAACAAACAGCTGCAATGTGCAGTAGCATGTTTTACTCTGATCAGGTTAGTAATACTAATAACTATAATTAATAATAGTTATTGGAACTGTGCGTTGTCTGTGACTGTGTGTGCCATGTGCCACGCTGTGTGGGTTAGAGATCAGAAACAGAAACTTTGCCACATTAACTCAAACATCCCGCAGGTCTGTCACTGTTACTACATTATCACGTTC
Source organism: Pempheris klunzingeri (assembly GCF_042242105.1). NCBI lineage: Eukaryota > Metazoa > Chordata > Actinopteri > Acropomatiformes > Pempheridae > Pempheris > Pempheris klunzingeri. The sequence goes on from NC_092027.1 coordinate 23,911,039, forward strand.
AGTCCAATTTATTTTCCCTCTGTTCTCAGCATGCCATCATAGTTCATTGTTTTTCCTTTTTATTGCACCCTAGTTGCTGGTCTCTGCCCCGTCTGGCTTTCATCCCTGCCCCCCCCCCTCTGTCTCCAGGAGCGCTTACTGCTGTCCTTACTGCCAGCTCACATAGCCAGGGTGATGAAAGCCGAGATCATCCAGAGGCTGCAGGGCCCCAACTTTGGTCGAACCGAGAGCACCAACAACTTCCACAACCTCTATGTGCAGCGGCACACCAATGTCAGGTAAGGAGCCTTCTTCTTTTATCTGTGCCTTCGGATAATAAAGGTTATTATTTTCTGCTCTCATCTCAGTGCTTGATTGCTTCTACGATCCCGTCTCCCCCCACTCCTGTCTTCCTTTGTCCCCTCTCTTCCTGCTCTCACATTAGGATTGCTCCTATACTCAGTGCTACTCTCATCCTCACTCATGTCACTTTATTTCTTCTTCTCCTCTCCTCTCCTTTTTCACTATCCTCTCTGCATGCCATCCTCTTGTTCCTTTTCATTGCCGTGGCCAAATTCAATTCAGAGTTAATCCGCCTCCACTCTACTCTGAGGTCACTTTGCCAAATGAAGAGGAGCCTATGTCCTGTGCTCTCAATGACATCCTCCTCTATATTGTTGAGGTTCAAAGAACCAAATCCAGACTAACCAGAAGAGCCTCTCCATAGAATGTCCTCTAAAAATCTGTTTTCCATCACACTGAAGCTTCACAGCAGAAACGATATCGCCGTGCCCCTTTTAAGCGGGCCTGGTGTGTGTGTGTGTGTGTGTGTGTGTACACGTGTGTGCGCTCATGCTGATCTCCCTATTATCCTTCCAATAATAACACATTTTCACATGGTCTAGCTCACAGTGAAGAGGGCAATCTCTCCAGAACAAAGTGACACCCAAGGACAGGTGGCATTGTGATTCTGCTGGGATCCTCCTACACATGACAGTCAGTGGAGAGCCAAACACTAGCGACTGCCTCCACTATCCTGTCTGCAGCTGTAATAATTGGTTGTTGGTGTTGAGAAACGGGTTAAGATGTGTGTTTTTTATGCCTATTGAAATCCTTCTTTCTCTTTCGGCAATAGAGTAGTCACACTTCAGAGGAGTTGGAGGCATAATGCATGAAGTGTCTGTTTCAAAACTTAGAAATAAATTCCCTAACATTTTTATACATTTACCTAACACAACGCCACACTTCAATAGCGCTTTTGCAATAGCTTTCTTTTTTATCTTTAATAACAAGTATTGCATTATTTCTTTTGAATACACTGGAAACCTTTTCTTCATTCAGACCTGTTAGATTTGTTGTTTGTCAAGTACAAATCCAAAGCAAGTTAATTCAAAGTAATCACATTAAGTGCCCTGCATCCATGTTACCCTGCTAACTAAATGGCCTGAAAACGTAATATCTCTCTGCATTCAGCACAATGAACATCTAAGTATGCAATGACTTGTGATACTGGATGGTTGTGTTATTCGGTAATATGATATTAATTGTGTTATTTCTTGTTTCTGCAGCATTCTGTATGCCGACATCGTGGGCTTCACCAGGCTGGCCAGTGACTGCTCTCCAGGTGAACTTGTGCACATGCTGAATGAACTCTTCGGCAAGTTTGACCAGATTGCAAAGGTGACTCAAGACAAGCCCATCTTCTTTTATATATATATCAAATATACGTCACACACAAGGACACTTGACAACAAGCAGCCGAAATGGATGAAAAAATAGAACGGCCCTAATATGAACTGGAGGAGGAGGCTCATCTCTTTTCCAGTTTATTAGCATTATTTTAATCAAGAATGAATCTATATTTAATGAATAAATTAAGGATGTTTAAGATATAAAATCAGGTGTTTTTATTCAGAGCTGTTTGTATGTGAGCTATCAATCAAACTAGCTGTCACGGCCTTGAAATAAATGTTTTCTCTGTCCTGCGGCCAGTGTCGGCCTCCGTACCGTACCTTCCCAGAGCGCTGTGCGTGTTAACAGCTGCAGGTTGCATCAGTGTGGGCTGGTCGGAGTGCATCTCACGGTCCCATGGGTACTCTGCTATTCAGGTCTAAGCAGTTGAGTCAGGCTCTCTCAGCTTTGTGTCCGGTAGCTTTGTCCTCCCGGAGCTGCCGTTATATAAACCTGATCCAACGATGAGCTGTTACACATCCCACATGTGGAATAAGAGCTAATGTGTTCGGTGTGTGGGTGTATGATTTTTGGGCTTGATGGATGTGACTGTGTGTGTGTGAGGGTTGTGTGGAGGTGAGAGAGAGCACAAGAATCAGCATTTTATAAATGAAGTAGTTAACCGCTATTAAAGATACTGATGGTTTTGAACAGATTATGGAGTTTGATGATAAATGTTCACTTCTTCCTGTCCCACTTGACCTCTCTATCTTTAAGGAAAACGAATGTATGCGAATCAAGATCCTGGGAGATTGTTACTACTGTGTCTCTGGTCTGCCTGAGTCGCTGCCTCACCACGCCAGGAACTGCGTGAAGATGGGCCTGGATATGTGTGAGGCCATCAAGTAAAATACCAGATCCCTCTCTCTTTCTCTCTGACCCCCCCCCCCCCACACACACACACACACACACACACACACAAACGGAGCCACAAACACAAATAAACACACGCCTGTCAAACAGATTGAGCAGAAGGAATGCCAGATTTGATTTCAGCTCTGTTTGAACTCTAGAGTAAACACAATGTGAATTCAATATGATAAGCCTCCCAACTGAACAAATAGAAATTTCAAACAAACAGCTCCCCTCTTTTGCTCTCTGTCTCGATATCTTTCACTCATGCATGGACACACTCATTAGTTTTACAGACCAATATGTTTGCTTGGCGGCACTGACCTTTAATCACAATCAGATTAAAGATGGCTTTCGGTGTCATCCACCTCTGACATGATGAAGCAGGTTCTGTATTTCAGTGCATTCGTGGAGGATTTTCTGCCCTGACTAGAATTGAGTTCCAGAGGAAACACTGAATCATTTTGACGTATGTCACAAAATACAATACTGGGTACTGGCAGCATTGGCAACAGCAGTCTGTAAATGGCCAAAAAATCTTATACAAGATAGGTTTTAAAAGCCAAGAAATGGTTCCAGCACATAACTCCCATAAAACCACAGTGATCATTTTACATTTTTACATCTCTTTTTGTGTATTTTATTATTTGTGATTAAATGAATTAATTACAATGTGTTCATTTTAATGGATGATACTTTGACTCATTTTGTAGCATTTGAGATGTTCATAGGTTTGTGTTTGACCTTTGGACAGATCCGAGCTAGCTCTGTCCCCCTGCTTCCAGTCTTAACGCTAAGCTAAGCTGACCACACCCAACTGACCCACACCTGTACTCAACTTCCTTCCAAAACAGTGAACTACTCCTTTAAAGATGAATCCCCCTGCTCTGCACTCTCCACAGGAAGGTCCGAGACGCCACCAGAGTCGATATCAACATGCGTGTCGGCGTTCATTCTGGGAATGTCCTGTGTGGTGTAATTGGCCTCCGGAAGTGGCAATATGATGTGTGGTCACATGACGTAACGCTAGCCAATCACATGGAGGCAGGAGGTGTGCCGGGGTGAGATATAACCAATACCGGGAATGTCTCACTTGATGTCACTGCTGTTAGAGGGCTGCTTTGGAAATCCTTGTCATTACTGTGTGGTTTGGTTAACTAGAGGCAAAGCTGCCAGTTTTAGTTTGTAAACCGGACAGGAAGCTGTGCTTTGGGATTTGACTAACACTTCCTGCTTTCTCAGTGATTAATGTTGAGTTGCACTTTAGCAAGTCAGTGAATTCCCATCTGCTCCACTGCAGTTCCATGTGGCCTCAAGTAGAAGTGAGCAAGTCCCAGTGGCCCGCAGTATGAGAGTATCATTATCTTGAATTTCAGTGGAGCGTTAATGTCTTAAGGAGGCTTTTAAAAGAATAACTTTACATAACAATACTTTTTACCTTTTTGCTCATTTTTTGGGAGTGGAAATAGTCAGTATACAGTGTGAAATATCATAGATCGGTCGGTCCAATCTAAAAACAATATTCACAACGATGTCCAAATCAATGTTGGCTGTGCCCCAGTAAGCCACCCCCTTAAAGCCTAATATGAAGATACACGTGAGGGAAAAACATATTGATGTGTTGCAGCAGAACCAAGAGCAAGCAGACTGACATGGAAGATGTCTGTTCTAATTCAACTGTCCAAAACATTTTAGACAATTACATCTAACCAATCAGCCCTACATTTGTTACATGGCCATTAGGTCTGACATCCTAGTACTGTAACAAGTATGTGGAAAATTGGCTGGTGGTTATGTGAATGCTACGCTGAAAATCAGCTCTCCGCTGCCAACATGTTGTCTCACCGGACTGCTAAAGGTTTGTCTCCTATACCTGCTGAAAGGTATCTGGAAAATATGCCCATTAAACAAACATGTTCCCATCTCCATCCCTCTCTGTTTGCAAGGGTAAAACACACAACGTGAAAAATGATTTAGCAGAAAAATGAATTGAAAGTGCAGTTATAAAGCAGGAAGTTAATGGCTCTTACCCTGTCATGTCTCATCTCCAGGAGGGTCCACATCTCTTCAGTGACGCTAGAGCATTTGAAGGGCTCGTACAAGGTGGAGCCTGGAGACGGCCAGAGCCGAGACTCCTACCTGAAGGAACATGGAGTGGTCACCTACCTGGTCATCAACCCCAAGGTCAGATAGCATCACTTACCTTTCTTAGGCGACTCAGTTTTTAGCCATGCTGTGATGTGGCCATTACCTCACAGAGAATATACTACATAGAATTTCTGTCCAAAAAACGTCTATGTTCAAATTCAGATTTATTTTTTGAATGTGTCAGATAAACTGAAGGTCCAGGAAGTGTTGCTTTATAGATTAAGAATATTCTCAAGAATCCAATGGATTAGTAGCGAAATGCAACGTGAAATGTTGATGGTGATTTATGATATTCTCTTCACTCTACATTATCCTGCATATGTCATGATTAATGATCCAGTTCACACGCAGTAGTTGTGTTTTCTTGTAATTCATAGAGGTATAATGAATGTAACTAATGAGGGTCCGTTTTAAGCACCACTGCTTCACAAACATGGACCAAGGGCTGCTTAAGGACAGTGAAGAGAGCTGCCTCTTCTGTGAAGTTTCTCTATATAGAATATGTTGTTGGCATCCAGTCTGTGCTCAATGTGTTCGGCTTGGCAAACGCAAAACCGTGCTCAACAGTCCTCTGCCTTCCTAATCTCTCCATAACTTGGCTAAGATGCACCCACCCACTTAAATGTCTGCAGTAAGACCTTCCTTTTCCCTCCTTCAGGCATCCTGTGTTCCCTATCTGCTTCCTTCATAGGCCTCAGGGTTCTCGTCTCTCTGGGGGATTTAATGCCTTTAATCTTTCCAGTGTATCTTCTGAAAATGCCACCAGTGACCCAAAAAGCCACCACATCTTTTCAGCATTGGTTCCTCCAAATATGGTCCTTCTTCTCGTCTTCTTCTTTTCATCGCCTGATTCCTTGACCAAGCAGTGGTAGCTTTCCCTTAAAGTCATAACATCACTTTGAACACTCTCCCAGTTCTCAGAGTCCAGATTCCCACATGGACATGATGTTGAGTGACCTGAAACAAAAAGATTCACTGAGCCTTTATAGAGGTTTGAGGTTTGAACTAAATGATCAAGCGTGTTTTGTTTGATTCTGCTTGCTCTTGATCAGAATATCACATAAAGAAGTCGCCCAGCGTATCTCCACACATTTCATCAGCAGGCAGCATGTTTCCGAGAGCTGTTCTGCTGAGTTTTTGCAACTTCACCAGCTGTGGTTCAGTTTTGAAATCATAGGTTATTTCGGCAATTATAAAAAGCTGCACGTCACTGGCTGCCTTTTTAATGGCACTCTCTGTTCTCTACGGTGTATTAGAGTGTTTCATGAGAGATTGGCTCTCACTCTGTTTTCCTGTTTCTCAACTTACTTTTTTCAGACTTATATATATATTTTTTTTTACAGGGGTAGCTTTTTGATATCCTATCAGATATTGGAAAAAGGCTGTGGGTGCTCTGTGACATTTTCAAGACTCCCTGATCGGACCAAGGCCAAATATGGAGCACGGGTCGCAGGAGGTGTCATCTCCACTGTCACTGTCATTGATTGTCACTGTCAGAGATGTTCAGTACACCCGCGGGAAACGATCGCCGCCATTACGGACAGTGTCTATTTCAATTCTTACAGGCTTATGTGTCATGTTTGGTCAGTCACAATACCTCTCTCTATCAAGGAACATCATCTGACAAGTCCTGCTAGAGTTTACCCACTTTGTCTTTGACATAAATGTTAGAAAAAGGAAAAAAAGCTTCACTCTCACTGCTGTCTGGCTTTATGCAGGGCAACGGTTCTGTCAGCAGCAAAGTGGTGTGGCATTTGTCAGAGAGGTACTCGGCATACATGTCAAAATAAAAGGAGAGCTGCATCATCCTCTTAAAGTGTTTTAAGTAGCTCAAAACATTGACAGGCAGGGAACAGATGTCAAGAGCTGTCAATTGACCACCAGTCCCAAAGTAGCCACAGTTGTCCTTTTTGCTTTACACCCACTGAGTGTGAGCATGAACTGCTGTTGAGCTTGCTCAGAGATAAGGTTTGTACATATTATGGGTGTAGTAAGTTATTGATACCAACCGAGGTGAAGTAGCATCTCTCTGTGTAGCATTACCTTTCTTGCTATTCATTTATAATATTTTGCTAAACTTCTTTCTTGTTTTATTTTTCACTTTATTTTCATGTACAGCTCTTTGAGACATACATTGTGGTATTCCAGCTATAATAAACTTTGACTTTGACTAATAGATGTAGCTGTAGCTGACATTGCAGACTTGCAGATGATACTTTAATGACTGTGTTACCATCTCGTATAATTCTCAGTTGACCACCTGTGTCTTTCTCTCCTCTTGTTGGTTTTCCCAGACTGAGAGGCACAGCCCTCTGCTGGGTGTACGCTCTCGTCCCTCTCTGGATGGTGGGAAGATGAGGGCGTCTGTCAGAATGACCCGATACCTGGAGTCCTGGGGTGCTGCCAAGCCCTTCGCCAACCTCCACCATCGAGACAGCATGACCACAGACAATGGCAAGATCAACACGACTGTAAGTACAATGCAGTGCTCTCTGTATTTTAAACAAACACACACAGACGCAGATATCAGTCATCGATAGATGAGCGGCCTGATTCCTGTTTCAGGACGTTCCAATGGGTCAGTACCACTTCCAGAGACGAGAAAGGTGAGCTGCATTTATGACACATGAAATCCCTTTGTCTTTACATCATTTCCTTACATGTACGGTAGCATTTTTATTCTGTGTCCATGCTTAAATCCACCTTCCCTCCCTTCGATCCCAGATCCAAATCTCAAAGGAGGAGGTTTGAGGAGGAACTCAATGAGCGAATGATTCGCACCATCGATGGCATCAACTCGCAGAAGTAAGCATCGTGTGTGCTGCACGTCCCATTACTGCATAGCTCTCCATGGGCGGCTGTGACTCTGGGGGTAGTGCAGGTCGTTCACTAATCAGAAGATTGGCGGTTTGATCCCCAGCTCTTCTAGTCTGCATGTCTAAGTGTTCTTGGTCAAGATACTGAACCCCAAATTGCTCCTGAAGGCTGATTATCAGCGACATGTGAGTGTGTGTGTCACAGATTAGATTCCTCCTGACGAGCAGGTTGGCACCTTGCACGGCAGCCCCTGTCACCAGTGTGAATTGTTATGTGAAGGGGTGAATGTGTGGTGTAAAAGGTGCTATACAAGTGCAGTCCATTTAACATTCACCCGTCGAGTCAGCCGCCACACTCAGAAGAACTGAGGACTTCTCTGATCATGGTACTGTAGTTATTATATGCTGAACCATTATCCATCCATCGTCTATAACGCTTATCCTTCAGGGCCGCGGGGGTGGGGGGCTGGAGCCAATCCCAGCTGGGGCAGAGTCAATTTGCCAGCCAGCCAATTACAGGGCTGACACATCAAGACAGACAACCATTCATGCTCACACTCACACCTACGAGCAATTTCAGAGTGACCAATTAGCCTAACCTCCATGTCTTTGGACTGTGGGAGGAAGCCAGAGTACCCGGAGAAAACCCACACAAACGGGGGGAGAACATGCAAACTGCACACAGAAAGATTCAAATTTGTGTTCTTTTCCGACAAAAGTGCTACAGATTCATGTAGCCCAAGGCCCATTTTTTAATCTTGTTTTATAGATGTGACAATACAGTTTTATCAACTGCTTCTTAATGAAGTGAGTTGGTAAATAACTGCTTGTTCCTGTGCTGTCCTTGATATATTATAGTGCATTTTACATAAATAGTAACATACCTGAAAATCTTTCCAAATCTTTTGCTATTCATGAAACAAGAAAATGCTCTCTGGTTTTATTCACAGATAAAACCACATTCTGTCAAATCGTGGCTATTTTAAACTGAAGTGATCATATTCAATTCCTACATCAGTGTTTGGCTCATTTCAGCACCATGAACTGGATACATTTCAGATACCACATTACACAACCACAGCCTGACCCGTCTGCATTGTCTGAGTCTATCTTTTTTGCTTTTGTCTCCAGACAGTGGCTTAAGTCTGAGGACATCCAGAGGATCTCACTGTTCTTTCATAACAAAGCTCTGGAGAAGGAGGTAGGCGAATGCATGCAAAACACAAGCCAGCATTGTTCACTGGGACAACAAATCAATGGAACTGTGTAGTTATCAGTGAAACAGAAGTAATTAAGGAGGCTTTGCAACCTTATAGGACATAGATTGTTCCTTATATATCCCATAGGACAACTTTGTCCTCAAATTCCTATGTTCTTCTTGTTGTTTACAGGTTGTTCCACACTTGCTTCATTCCACATAGAAGTCTATTTTTTTATACTGTGCATACTCAGTGTTATTTTTGACTCTGCTTATGTTAGACGTCCTCATTACATTGTACCCAATTTCCTTCTCTCAACAGTACAGATCCACAACATTACCAGCCTTCAAGTACTATGTCACCTGTGCCTGCCTCATATTCTGCTGTATTTTCATAGTGCAGGTCCTCGTCTTGCCCAAGTAAGTCTGCACCCCTGCACAGGATTTACACCTCACAGTCCCTGTAGCATCGGCAGCCTCCAGCTGTGGCAGTGGGTTGATGTGAAAAAGCCATTTGATGCCAGCTGTCTCATCAACAGGACCATGATGAAATGAAATAGGCAGGGGGGCAAGAGGCAGAATGCTAAAAAGCAGACTGAGATGAAAGGGCACCATGTCTGGTAGTGATTATAGATCAGGTGAATCAAAGTGTGTCGTCTCTTTAATGGCGAGGAGAGAAATTCACGGTCATGCTAATTTAGTGCCTCTGGGAGCCAAAGGTGTAATTCGGCATCTGAGGGGCTATTGATTGTCTATTTCACCTCTCTCACTCTCTTTGTCTTTGCTCTGTTTGTCGCAGCATCGCTCCGCACATTTAGACATGACATCATCTGTTTTATAGCAGGGATCCTTAAATCAGCCATACTATGGATGTAACTGCATTACGGAGCACTAACAGTGTGTTACTGTAAGTCCATAGTTATGCTTACTCAAAGTAAATGGATTGCTGGTCTGACATAGAATTCATTAGAACTTCCATTACATTTATTGCCCTGGATGGCACTGCAGAGGGCCGAGAGGTGCCAAGAGGGTTTAGACTAATGTTTGTGTGTGTGTGTGTGTGTGTGTGTGTGCGTATTGCAGAACTGCAGTGCTGGGGATCTCCTTTGGCCTGGCATTCCTGCTGTTGGCTTTGATCCTGCTCCTTTGCTTCGCTGGTCACATTCTGGTGGGTTTGCTTGGATTCATCTGTAAATACACACACACACACACACACACCTTCATCTCGTTACAATTTCTTTACAAATGTTATACATGCATACTATAGTTTTCTTCTATATGCTGATGACACACTAATTTTCCTTCACATTGGCGTCATCGACCAGCACGACAAGTGTCCTGTAGGATTACCTGCAACTTAAAGACTTATCCATCAAAGCACATGTATACCATTCTGAAGACTTTACCATGCAATACTGACTTTGTCAAACAAAAAAACATTACAGAAAATTACACATCTTGACAAATGTCTGTCTGCTGCATATATGATCAGTAGATAAGAACTATAAATGGTATATCTGCTTTATCTGCTTTGCTTCAAAAACCTACAAAATTCATTCAGAATCTATTTCACATTCACAGCATTGAGTAATATCTGATCTTTAAAGTTCTAGTACATGGTTTTCCACAAATCTCCCAGTTCAGTGTCTTAGAACTGTGGCAATCACAGAGCCAATAGTAAAGTGCTCACCAGGTACACTCTGAACACATTGTAGTGTTCTACCATCATGAGATAAAACACTGACCTTTCATGAATTATATTCCCATTAAGTTTTACCTTCAACCATAAAACTATTATTTCTATTTCCGTTTTCATGTTTCTCTCAATTATGAATGTAATAATTTTCTCAGCTGTTTGCTGCCTCTCAAATGGCAATGAATGAAATGTATCTCTAACAAGAGAGCAGGGATTCAGCCTTTTCTTTTTCCTGTGCACCTGTCTACTAGGTGTGCATTAGTTCAACTTTTAAACTACCAAGATGCAACCCATCAAGGCAGAGAGCCCCATTTTAATGAAATTGGGCGCAAGTGCAAAAAAGTAGACAGCCTTACAAAAAACTGCAATGTAAATGTATTCTGTATCTCCTCACCTGAGCTATCCAAAGGAGCCAACTTATCTTTTCTGTTTGGCTGTGTTTCTCTAGCTCCTGGTTTTACTTTAAGGTTTTCATATTTGGCATTGATGTGACCATTTAGTACTGCTGCAGAGTAAGAAGCCTGACGAAAAACAAGTTTTAGCTGAGTCACCCAGTAAATTGTAATGTATAAAGTGTTAGTTTTTACTGTTAAGCTATTTAAGTAACAATGAAATGAATTGTTCTATATTAGTGAGTGTGTTATCTGAGGGGCTGACCAGATGTTTCAACAGCCACTAGAGCACTGTATCGACAGCAGCCTGTTCTATACAGGGTTTTTATGAACCCATCTACCTTTTATTCTCCCTCATACAATAGTTAATCCGTCGGCTCACTGGTGTTGTTTGTTACCCAGCACAAGTGGAGGGAGGGCTGTTACAGGCTGCTACAGTTAACTGTCACAAGTGTTTTATGGTTAATCAATAAACAATTTCTCCTCGAATAGCCAATTTTCCACCTTCTTGTTTCTCAAGAGTGTATTATCACCCAGTAAGTGGGTTGCATGTTATTAATGTAGATTTATCAATATTACTGGGTGTGCCCCGACCCAGATATCAGCTTTATACACTGCTTCAATATCAACATGGACAGAGAGAGA